>NC_092229.1:53116430-53153930 GCF_036320965.1 Panulirus ornatus | reverse complement strand
ATATCTAAAACAGTTCACTTACCCCAGTTCCCCTCCAAGTGAACTTGCATACCATTCAACTTGTCCCTCTACCTTGTAGACCTAATAACCTTGTTTTTATCTACATTTACTATCAACTTCCTCCCTTCACATACTCTTCAAACTCATTCACCAATTTCTGCAGTTTCTCGCTTGAATCTCTCTCTCTCTCTATACATTCTCGTTAACACGAGATGGATCGGAAGTAAACAGCTTCTTGGATCACTAATTCGTCTTCATCTTGATTCCAAAAAGCTAAAGGAACAATCTTTCATACTAAAATAAGTTCTTCTCAATGAACCTTTCCTGATGCACACTGAATTCTTTCTTACTATACTTCTGAATAGTTTTATTACCTGTAAGCTCTTTCTGAATGTATTTTCTTATTTTGGATTTTATAAAGCGTTCCTTCAGGTATCTGGCTTTAAATTCAGCACAAATAACACAACATTTGCACAATGTCTAAGCAGACATTTGATCTTGGAATGAAACCGACTTTGTTTATCGCTCAAACGTTTAGACATGTTGGGATATCGCTACAAAATTAAACGCTGATCTGTGATTTGGATAATTGTTTTTTAATGACGTTGCTTAGATGTACAATACTTGTGGGTTTAATGAACATGAGATTTTAATGTTCCTTCTGATATTTAGCAACTGTGATCTTTGCCACCTGTTGGAAACGAATGTGTATTCCTGATACAAGTATCACACTGTATCTTGTTAGACGACAGAAGGAGAGCAACCATTAATCCAGACGTGTTCTAGAAACCTAATTTCTCCTCCAAATGATAACCAGTTTGAACAAGAGAAGCAGATGCAACGAGTTAGATTTCCTGGAAAGTTTTCTCTGGAAAGGCGAGATAAGAAAGATTGATGGTCTTGCTCCAGACCTGTAGAGTCTTATACCAGCTAGACTGGTTGAATGCTTTTGGGCAATTTGCGGTGAGACAGCAGCTAGTTTCATCAATTAACAGACGCTGTTGTCACTTTACCGTGGGCGTTATCGCTTCTTAGTTCACCTCACGCTTAAAGTGCTGGTTCAAGACTTAGAAAAGAACATAAAGTGGACAGTGTTGTATTTGTCGATAGATAATGATTACTCGATGATGTAAATGTTGGGGGTTCCATCACTAGCTGGAGTATGAAGAATCCAGTCCATTGGTAGAGTCATACTGGTGTCCTGGATGCTCATATGAGAGGAATAGGGTTATCAGTTCAGCTGCTCTGGAAACGAGTGATGAGTCTTCATTGGCTGAAAGAATCCTACAGGCGCTCTACTGGTATCAGAGTCAGTGGTGTGTGTGTGTGTGTGTGTGTGTGTGTGTGTGTGTTACTTCCTCACTGGACAAGATCTGTCTCGTGCTTGTGAATAGGTCATGGCCGCAATATGGACGGCGTAATTCGATTTTGGAAGAGTGGATTTACTTCTTCATGCTCTTCCTTGCACTTTCCAGAGTAACGATGGATGAGAATTTAAAGGAGCACCTCTTTCTAGAACTCAGAAGGTTCCTCCCCAGAAACATTTCTACAGCATTTGTTACTGGAAATATCAAGAAACAACAGTTATACCAATGAATTAAGCTGAACGTCAGAGAAAGAACAGTCATTGGGCATGAACGCAAATGGGGACGCGAGGCTGATCTACCAAGAACATCTTGTAGAAATCTAGAACTATATTTATAAGTGGACAAATAGATAAATAGATTGAAATTTGCTCTGTTTCGCAAGAATATTCTATGTCACTGAGATTTCTTCTTCATCATACACAGACTTTTTTGGTACAAATGCTCACTTGGGTTCGAATCTACTGAGGGTGTTGCTCATCCATCTGGCCTGAATCAAGAAAGTGAACCTTGTTTTTCCCGTCTTTAGCAGTACCGAAACGCACATCAGGTGACCACGATGATGACTCCCTTTAACACATCCCATCAAGTGGCCCTCCAGGCTGTGTGTCCCCTTCCTTTACCCCGGGGTGAAGCCATAAGACCATAATATCCCATAATGATTGGGTATTCGACTTTGGCGACCATCCCAAGAAAAAGAAATGCCTCAAGCCAGTATTAGTCCTCCCGCCCACCCGCCTCCGCTCAACCTTGTTTCCAGCATCTTCGCACATTGCCAGCCAACCTTGCATCTGGTAGTAAGCCCCCGTCCCGCTATGCCTTGCAGTCCTGAAGCCGCTGCTTTACACGAGCGAAGCAAAGAGAATTGCAGATTAGTGTGCTGGAGGAGGAAGGGCTCGTCAAGGAGAATAAGTTGAGCGCAGGAGTTTGAAAAGAAGTCACGTATGTTTCCGACGTAACCCAGGCCTGGCAAGAACGTAGCTGTACCTCTGCAGCAGAGGAACGAACGAAAGAAAGAATAACCCGTGATGTATCGAATATTCTTACGGACGAGGAGAAAGAAACGGATTTTCATAAAAAAAAAAAAAATCTGTAAAGTCAGAAATTTGAAAGAGGACTCTGTTGCCATGGAACGAGGCAGACATTGACAAGGAGTGTTTGTTCATTAAGATTAATGTATGCAAGGACAAAGGGGCGTCATTCAGGCATGTTATCATTGAGAAGTCACCCTCTGGGGGCGTAGCCTCCGTCAAAAGTTATTAACAGAGAAAAAAAATGTCTAATTCATTTTTTTTTTTTTGCAAACCTTTTTTTTTTTGTTCAAGCCTAAGATGACGTGAAATAGCAACTGTCTTAAATAAATGATTGATGTAATATCATCTGCAGCTTTTGAAAGCCACAGATATTTTGTGGTTCACATTTATACACGTCAGTGTTTGTGAATTACATTTCTGTTTTACATTTTCGGAAAACATAATGGCCTTCCAACATGAAATGAATGTATAGGTAATGTAAAACATTAATTGCCAACAAAAGTGAGAATTATTTACATGCACAATTATCCAAAAAAGTGCGTGATTGTTCCTGACCATTAATGAACTGGTTAACGATCGTTATGATATTTACTGGCTTATTCACAATGATCTGTTTGGAAGAACTGAGTCCAATTTTGTGTAGCTTTGATGTTATCTATAAATATGTTAGTTCAGGTTAAGTTTTAACACATAATGAAAGGTTTGTGTTGATTATTCTCTTACAGTAAATAAATGATAAGTAGTTTGTATCCTATAACCTCGGGACACCAATGATAAGGCACCTTCAGCCTTAAGGCTGCGTTACTATCAGCAGCAGGGGAATGATGGAATCCTTTAGAAGGAGAATCTCCCCGACAAACCTGTACTCTTTTCCGTCCACTGATGAGGGATGATACGGACCCGCCGACGGTGACACTTCACATTCGTTGAAACCATGAGGCTGAGTCCGGTAACACCTGTATTGATGATTATATATATATATATATATATATATATATATATATATATATATATATATATATATATATATATATATATATATATATATATATATATATATATATATATATATATATATATATATACGATAGATTGATAGGTATTCCCTTATATCAGTTTATCATCTTCACCTTTATTATCTAGGATACACCTTCAACATTTTTCTTTTTTTCCACCTCTTAGTATTTGTACACATAATCGCAACATCTATCTCACCTAAGATTTTAGGTACATTTCTACTCTCAGTTTCATGGACGTCTGTTAGCAATCATGCATCTAAAGGCATTTCAGTACTTTTTCTCTCCTCTGCTATTAGTCCTTCGCTCCTCTCCAGCCCACAACTCTACCTGACCCACTTTAGCCTCATTATGGATCTGATTTCATTTTCAACCTCTCCACAGTTCCTGGGATCTTCTCTCCCGCTCCACCATATGCCATTCACCATCACTTCTATGTCTCCTGAGCAAGCCCACAGTCCTCCACTTATTATGTACCACCACTACATGTATTGCCTAAACATTATGTCCTCACCCCTGCGTCTATCTATCTGTCTGTGGAAGCATTCATATAACATTCTTGTAAATCTAGACCAATGGATGTTAGATACTTCATACTTACACCGTAAATACCATCTTTAAAGGTGAGCAGCAAATTAGAATTCTAGAAGCGTAGTTTCATGAATTTACTTATAAATCTGTAGAAAATGACCTATGTTTCTTGAAGTTCTAATATTCATGAGTAGTCAGTGAGTAGAAGATCGAATTTATATATTACATGTAATTAAGCAGTCAAATGTGGCTTCTGACGTCATGGCCTTAAAGACAGGACAACCAGTATGGACAGAATACTGAAACTTTACACAGATATCACACCTTTAAGATCATACACTCTAGCAGTGGAGTATGTGTGTCTTAAATGATCTCGACCCATGTGAAGACCTTAGCACAGTACTATTTTCTAATCACGATACATCAAAATGGATTCTTGCGGAAGATTTGCTTATCTTGTTTCTGGTACGTTCCAAAATCAAAGTTAAGATAAACGAGAGGAAAACTGTTAGAAAGATACACAGTACGGGACAGACGTACTCCTCCGAGCGAGCGACTGTGGTGGCAAGAGAACTAAAGTTAAAGCTGACCTTTGATTTAAGTCCACCTTAACCTTCAACCTCTTCTGTTCTTCCTTCTGTTCCCTCCTTCCGTTGCTCCTGTTTTTCCTGTTGCCATCACTACTGTTCCATTTGTCCGATTTTTCTCTTTCATTTCTGTAGTCCCATCAAGCACTGATTAGCTATACGTGGGAATGATATATCAGTTGTCTTTAATCAACCTTCTTGCTCACTCTAGATAACATACAAAAGAAGAAAAAAATCTATATGTCTCCTAATGCTTATTGCGTCAGCTGGGTTCCTTTCTTCTGCACGGATTCAAGGTGTTTACCATCTGTATATTCTTTTTATGTTGTCTTCCATTGCTTTTTCAAATGGCTTTAACATATATAACGCCTTTAATTCATCAGTACTTTACCATATATATATCTTAACGCCTTTAACATATCAATACTTGAACATATATACCTCAACGTCTTTGGTTCATCTTTAATATATATACGTTAACGCCTTTGATTCATATCAGTAATTTCAGCTGTTCTTTATTTCTTCGTTCCATTCGTCGAGATGCATGAGTGAGCTGCTCATCTTCAGGACGTTTGGTATTCTCTCCCTGGCTCACAAATCCTCGACGACTGTCACATTCAGACTACACCTTCCTCCCTCAGTTTCCACCTCATTCACAAAAGCACCTCAAAGTACCCGATGATTTCCCCAATTGTCGCCTAATCTTCCTGTTCTTATGACCTCTTTTTCACTTACTATTTCACCATTACTCCACTACTTCATTATCGTCTATACCTTTTCTTTTTGCTTTCTCTATTAAGCATTTTCTATGTTGATGTTTTCAATATTCTTTTCTGAGTCCCCATCTTCACCTAAGGAGAAGGCATTCTCATAACTGTATGTCAGGGAAATCAACACGTATTTCTACTTTATTTTATGCGTCTAATGGTGTCGGATTCCACCTGGCGATCCTGTGTTATCATATCTGTAAAGTTGTCCTGTTCAGATATATAAGTAAAAGGGTAGATTACTGGGATACTTAAGTTTGATGTTTTATACATGCATTAAGAATACATATTTACGTAAGCAAATCTGGTTTCATTAAAATATGATTATGCTGTGTTTCGGTTCCATGACACGTTTCATGGCATTCTTTGTGAGTGATTCACTGACTCTCTGTTGTTCAGTTCACTGTATTCTGAATCTGTTTCGTGAAGTAATGTGATTACATGTGATTCACTGTCTCGCTGCTGTTCGGTCCACTTTGCTCTGAATCAGTCTCGCGAAGCTTCGTTGTAACGATTTATAGTTCAAGACTTCCAGCTCTCTCTAGTTAGCTCTCTCCTTTGCCATGCTATATACTGGAACACCTCGTCATCGAGCAGAAATGGTGAGTATGAGAAGACATACCTGCCCCCCCGATCTCTCCTGTTGTCAGAAAATGCCTCAAAATGACCCAGTTTTTTTTATTCTGACAAACCTACGCCCATGTGTCCCTCACTAAGGGTCAAATACAAACACGATATTTTTCTCTCTGTTTCCCCTCACGTGGACCTTAAGATCCAATCTAAATTCCTTTCCCCCTTTCATCTCGGCATCCAGCCCAGAGGTATATATGTGAAATTACGCTTAACCTTTCCCTCCTCCTTCGTTCCTGTAACCAATTAGTTCTTCACGTGTTGTCTACAGTCACTCCTCCAGCCGTCGCCTCTTTCACTCTAATAATGAGACTTACACACACACACACACACACACACACACACACACACACACACACTTCTCCTCTTGCTTTACGGTGTTCTTGCTCTCCTCACTAACCTCTTCTTCGTCACATCTACATCCCTCACTCTCTCTACCCTGTAGAGTTACTGTAGACCACATGAAACGCTGCATTTTAGTACCATTCTCTTATTATTTCCATTTCCATTTTCTTCTCTCGTCGAAGCCATAGGTATTACTGCAGCACTTGGCTACTGCTTCCAAGAATGAGGCACTGCCACTGGGGTGCACGGACACCCGATCTCTATTGTTTCTTCAGCTGAACCTGAACTTCATAGTGTTTCAGGCCACACGGGTCTGAATGCCTTTTCATCCTCACTTCAGGGTGGTTGGTACATTGGTTGAACATGGCAACCCAAATGGAAAAAGCTGAGATTTATATGTATAGATATCTGTAAGCGTTTACAAGCAAACTCTCTCTCTCTCTCTCTCTCTCTCTCTCTCTCTCTCTCTCTCTCTCTCTCTCTCTCTCTCTCTCTCTCTTTCCAGCTCTATTTTCCAATCTGACGAGAGGGATCTGTACACAGAAGGAAGTGTCGCTCATACTACTTTCCCTCACAACGTCTCTACCGAAAGTTGTCGGGGTTTTTACGGTGTGAGGTGGTGATGGTGGCGCGTCGGGTGTCGCACCTTTACCTTCTTCATTCGCCATGCATGACCTTCCTAGGAGGAGGGAAAGTTCTCGTCTGATGACTGTGCAAACACTTCGTTGTATAAGAGAATAGAAATCCAAACCTTCCTCTCAACCCCGTCATACAAACACGGAATCATACGAGCAGTGAATATGACAAGCATATATATATATATATATATATATATATATATATATATATATATATATATATATATATATATATATATATATATATATATATATATATATATATATAGAGAGAGAGAGAGAGAGAGAGAGAGAGAGTTCTATTGGCAAGCCTAATAAAATTTGGTTGAAAGTCCAAGGTATTGCTTGGGTTCTTTGGTCTTCTTGTACAGTCACGATGTAAACAAAACTACATTTCAGATCAAAATGTCTCGTGAATTCTTTAAGCTCTCCATATCGAGCGTCTGAGCTAAAAGCCATTAGTATTTCAGCGATGGATCAAAGTGAGAATGAGTTGAATCCATGAACACCTTTTTCCTCTGCATCCAATATATCATTCTGATTTAGCTTCGAATGCGATGAAATATATACGACAATATACAAGGAGATCAGACCTTTGAATCGTCTCCTCCACACAAGCCATGTGAAAATCCCTGTGATCCTTCATATGTTAGGGTCATGTATCCCTACTTTGGGGAGGAGGATATACCCTCCTCTTTCCTTTACGAGAAGGTCGAGGGAAAATCCTGTAAGACCTATACCATGCCATAGAAGTATACTACATGGTGCTATACAGCTCGATAAGCAGTAATTCATATGATATACCACTTAGTATACGCTGTATAATGCCCGGTGGTTAGACTTCCTCTGGTGTTTCTCTTCTTTAACCAGGGGGTCTGACGTATATCTTCCCTCTTCACATACTATACGAAAATTTTCCAATTTATTTCTTTCACTTAATTATCTCATTCTCATATATGTACATATTGTATCTCCCTTGATGATGTAATAAGTGCCCTTGGGTCTTATTTTTCCTCGTGGTTATCAGCATATATATATATATATATATATCCTTTTTCTGTCTTCTCTGTAGCAGAAACTATTCTAAATGAAGGTGTGATTTTGTTCCGAATTTAAAGTGTAGACCTGGTATAATAGCCTTCAGGTTTACTGCCACTAAATAGAAGTGCATCACTGAATTTGAAACCCTGAAAATGATGGTGATCATAGTGGTGAAGTGATAATGATTATTGTTCTGATAATTGTCATGCATTATCATTATCATTATTGTTATTGCTGTGATGCTGCTAGCGCTGAGAGTTATGATATATAATGCTCATAATATAATGAGTAGGATTGTAATTATGAAAATAATGAAATTGATAGAATCTATACCACTAATACTACAGCAATTACCATTACTACCAACATTACCATAATGATAACAGTTACATTAATAATTCTGATAATAGAAATAATTAGAATAATAATTACAGTAGTATTGATACTTTTATCTGTAATGTTATTATCATCGTCATCATTATCATCCTTAAAATCATCCAAATCGTTGTTGTTAATATGTAACAGGAATTATCCTTAAATAAAACACAGGCCTCAATAAATGCCTGAATGTTTCCCATTTCTAAATTTCCCTGAGCAAATATGCATCACCTCTAGAGAAGATTCAGGTGGATACTACCTTATCTGGGAAGGGATGTTAGAAGTCTCTCTCTCTCTCTCTCTCTCTCTCTCTCTCTCTCTCTCTCTCTCTCTCTCTCTCTCTCTCTCTCTCTCTCTCTCTCTCTCTCTCTCTCTCTCCAGCATTAAGCCCCAGGCCCTCCTCCCACATTTCCCTCGCCTGCTCCCACTCTTGCCTCCTCTCTTCTGGAATCACCCTTCCAGCCTTTAACACTCTCCTTCCACTATCATCGCCTCTAAAGAGATTTCACAGTTTCTTCGTATATTTTGTTTCACTGTAACCATATATATATATATATATATATATATATATATATATATATATATATATATATATATATATATATATATATATATATATATATGTATATTTGCGTGTGTGGACGTATGTATATACATGTGTATGGGGGGGGGTTGGGCCATTTCTTTCGTCTGTTTCCTTGCGCTACCTCGCAAACGCGGGAGACAGCGACAAAGTATAATAAATAAATAAATATAAATATATATATATATATATATATATATATATATATATATATATATATATATATATATATATATATATATATATATATATATATATATATATATATATTGTAGCAAATCATATTTACACGGGAACACATATATAAGTAAACTCACTGGAAAAACAAACTCAGAACCTCCTACCTTTCGACTGTATTTCAAGCCATTGATCCTTGAAAATAGCTTGAAATACAGTCGAAAGCCTTGGGGCTCTGAGTGCATTTTTCCAGCAAGTTAACTCAAACGTTTATATATATATATATATATATATATATATATATATATATATATATATATATATATATATATATATATATATATATATATATATATATATATATTTTCCCTGGGGATAGGGGAGAAAGAATACTTCCCACGTATTCCCTGCGTGTCGTAGAAGGCGACTAAAAGGGGAGGGAGCGGGGGGCTGGAAACCCTCCCCTCTCAATTTTTTTTAATTTTCCAAAAGAAGGAACAGAGAAGGGGGCCAGGTGAGGATATTCCCTCAATGGCCCAGTCCTCTGTTCTTAACGCTCCCTCGCTAACGCGGGAAATGGCGAATAGTTTGAAAAAAAAAAAGAAAAGAATATATATATATATATCTGGGAATAGGTAAAGATAAATATACGACCCACACATCTCCTGCACGTCTTATAGGGAGAGCATGAAGGGCTACAGCAGGGTGCTGGAAATCCTCTCTGCTGGATGATCAGATTCTAAAAGTAAAAACAGATGAAGGAACCTTGCGAGGATATATTTTTTCCCCCTTCCTGAAAGGCTCATGCTGGGGGATTGGTGTCTGAGTGTTCGAGGTCGTACCAAGGGATAAAAAGAGATGAGAGATCGGTGCAGTGTTCTGATGAGAGCAACCTGCATGACCCGGCTGGCTCTCAAGGAGGTAAGAAAAAAACGTTCCAGGTTCTCGGGGTCTGAGCATTCAAGGGTGCGGGATGGTTGCCTTGGGTGGGAAATGCTTAGGGAGATATAGCTATACAGGGGACGACGTGGTGTTAATGAACCAGGTCAAATGAAGCGGTCAAGGAGAACAATGGGTGAGTAGTCTGTGGGGCGTGAGTGTGAAAGGGAGTGTGTGGTTTCATTATATTATAAGTGACAGCAAGAGACGATGTTCAAATGGCGCCATGTTTTGCTTGTTCTTGACGCTGATTCACGAAAGCGGCACACACACACACACACACACACACACACACACACACACACACACACACACACACACACACACATACACACACACATACACACACACATTTAAACAGATATCTAGTGGCAGTTCATGAGGATTTCAACACATGTCTGTCCATTTTATGGTGATTCAGTATCAGTTTTATGAGGAGTTCAAAAGACATTCAGTATAAACTTTACGAGAAGTTTAACAGCTACTTAACATAAATCTGATAAGTTAAGATTTTATGGTAAGATAATCTCATAAATTGTATCCACTGATCGAATAGTCTTGGACATCTTCTTCAGATATTTAAGATAAATCTAAGATCATGAATAGATTCATATCTGATCAGGTTTGCTGTTGAAGCCTAGGTCATGATAGAGGTAAGATAGCCGAAGGTAATAGGATGAATTCTTGAGATTTATTGTCTAATAACTTCAGGTCTACTTTTACTAAAGCTCTCAGAGTTCCATGGCTACGCTAATTTCAATATTAGAAAAATGATGAATTGATGATGAATTGAAGGGTTCCTCAACGATTGTGCCTCTTGTCCCGTTTCTCCACACACGATGATGATACAGCTTCGCTGAGGTTGACTTCCCACTTTCAGTGTAAGCAAAACCAAACGGTGGTTCTGAATGTAATGTTCATTTTCTATTTAATCTATGTTTCCCCGTTTGAAAAAGGAATCTTCACATTCACGGCTGAATACAGTGCTAAGATACTGGTCACTGATCTCATGAAGTTTCTGAAAGAAACTGAATTCACTTCACACAGTCGCCTGAACACATTCCCTGACCGTGGAGAGCAAGATTCTGAAGACTTCAAAACTTTCTTTTTTGCAGGATCTCGTTCCCTATCACGTCTGTTGTCTCGGGGGAATGGGAAACAGGGAGCCACTAGTGTCTAAATCTATTGTGAAACAGCAGGAGGGAGGAGAACAGCATGAGTCCTGTGGTTTTCGTTTTACACATGAGCTCATGATACAGTCTCCATCAACACCCATCAGTACACACACTTTCCTCAGTGTTTAGATCGAGGTCGAGGTGAATGTCTAACAATTTTTTTCAGGAAAGTTACACACAATTCTTTTTTTTATCTAGAAAGAAATGATCATCGTTTTATTTACCAGGTCAACATGGGTGAGGTGATTTGTAACCAGCCACTCACTATTGTTGGTAGGTCAAATAAAGGAAGTGAACCAAGATTATAAAGATTAGAAAGAAGTAAAGGTGATAACAGATAGTAAAGCACAGTTTGTATACCAATGTCTACATCAACACGGGAGAACATTTCCTCGAACTGAATCGAAGCTGAGTTAATCCAGCAGTTAAGACATCTTGCTGTAGATGATCTCCTCTTAGTAGACTGTGAAGTCAACCAACATTGTGAGATGAGAGATAGGGAAACAAACACAAACGTTTCTACCCATGAGAGAGTGGAAGATCCAACTTGTATGTGTGTAGTCCTCATGAAGGGCCCAGTGGTCTGCTGCTGCGTGAGTTCCTAGAATTTTCTTTGTAGGAAAAGGAAGAAAAAGAAATTTGGTCTTGCGCGGTGACACTGCCATCCAAGTATTAAACATTCTTGCCTTTCTTTTTCTGGTGGTTCGTATGACTGCAATACATGCAGGGAGTTTATTGCATTCGCCTCCACTTCATGAAATGTATCACACTTTGGATGAAGTTACGGTGTGAGCGGATGATACGCGATAGCCAAGCTGAAGTTCCTTGAAGGTGATCTAAAGTTGTTTTTCCTCAAGTGTAAAAGATCCTTGTGGAAAATGAAGACGAAAATGGGAGTGTGTGCTCGTGTGTGTGTGTGTGTGTGTGTGTGTGTGTGTGTGTGTGTGTGTGTGTGTGTGTGTGTATGTGTGTGTGTGTTTGTGTGTGTGTGTGTGTGTGTGTGTGTGTGTATGTGTATGTGTGTGTGTGTGTGTGTGTGTGTGTGTGTGACCATACACAAGGAAAACACTTACATTTCTATGGTGATCAGCTTGTGGCAGAGGATACAAATAACCAACCTATAATAAACAACCTCGAAAAGGCCCCAGTGGTAGGTTGCTGTTTGAATTCCAATGTATTCCTTTGTATGTCTTAACAATGAAACAAGAAAAAAAGACACAGAGAGAGAGAAATAAAAGGAAAAAAGAAACTCAAAATGTTAGAAGGTACGAACAAAAATAATCGTCAAATATGATACGTAAAATGCGAGAATTAAGCAGGGGATATGTAATGTACTCTTCACTTGACATGAGAAACAGACCATATTCACAAGAATACCTCCAATATACGAACTCATGACCTTTCTTTGATCTTGACGAAAAGGCTGGGAAGTGATGATTTCTGGGAAGTCGACAAATCGTCGACCAAGTATATTGGAGAGTGAAGTGTGTGTGGGTCCCTGGAAGGAGGAGGAGGAGGAGGAGTGAAATCACATCATTCAGACAGTCATAATGCAGACAACACGACCGAAGAGCAGTTGCTCCCTCGCTCCACGTGTGGTCAGCCCCACACATGCACGGCTGCGGGAGGTGCCAGCAACAGCTGGATGGCAGGTTAGTATCTTTGTATTAGTCATATGACGCTGACTGGATTCGTAGCCAAAATCTCTTTGTCATAATTCGTACTATAGCACCAATGATCTGTACATCATTCTACAGCAGAAATCTCTTCTTAGGGCCAATAGAACTGCTAACAGATAGATAGATCCATATCTGTGGCCTATTATAATAGTGATAGCAAACCTAAAGCTTCGTATGAACTACTCATTATGAAGAACGGATTGACTATTGAACCAGGATCGGACATGTACCAACTGTCAGAGTCCCTGTGAACACACAAGCATGAAATTCGGGGAGGGGGGGTAAATGACTGGTAACAGTTGCAGTGAAATACGGTACCAGTTGCTCTCAGAAGACAGAGGACTGACCACCGATATCCTTACCTTACACTCATATATATATGAATTTATATATATATATATATATATATATATATATATATATATATATATATATATATATATATATATATATATATATATATATATATATATATATATATATATATATATATATATATATATACATTTCTTTGTTCCTATCGGTGATCTGGCTTGATTTAATCATCTCGTTCGAAAACTTCCATTATTGTTTCTTGAGATGCAATATACATGGAAGTTTTTACTTTTCCCAGCAGAACCAGATTTCTAATTCAGGAAATTCCCGAAATCAATTTGCTGGCGAATGGTCACTTGTGAAGTTTTCTCGACTACACGAAGACCATTAATGCCCTTCCTATTTTACGGTCCATCGCTGGACATGTGATGTCTAGTGTTTGCTCCGAGATCTTTATATCCAGAATGTCTGCAGGAAACTACTGGCAAACTTAGTTCAATGATATATTCTCGTGCTGATCATCAAATTTCTAAACTACTAACATTGAATAAATAGTGATGTACACTTAAAGAATACAGATATAGGTAGGTACGTGAATAATAAAGAGATGAATGTAGGAAAGGAACATCCAAATGTACAAAGCGTATGTGTTCAGCATGCATGAATGCAGATCCACAAGACATCCTACACCCAACAACATAAGCCCTGAGGGTGGCTAATCTACCATGAGTGCATCAATTCACTCTCTGCATCATACAAGTGTTTCCATATTCTCTTGGGATCTGTTTTCCAATCTCTCGTGTGCAGTGCAAACTGCAGACGAGATGCTTCAGGCACACACTTCAGAGCATTGTAAACCATCAGCAGGAGGAAGGAAGCGATCACCCACTCTCTGAGGAGCCCACTTCCTGGGGTTCCTGCGGGAGGTTCCTCCACTTACTGTGACTCCTGAAGGGGTGTTCTCTACCCACGTGCCTGGGTTTCCACTGATGGAATCATCCCCTGGTCGGGATCTCACAGACGGCAATCTTGGTATGGTCTCTCATGGGTAGTGTATCTACCTTAAAAGACCTGTCTGCTGGGTAAACTCACTTGATCCTTCCTTACTGAGGAACTTAGATGATGGTGACTCTTCGTCAGTAGTATATTCTAAGACGAAAATATAACTTAGTAATTGTAATCGAGACATCATCACGAAACCTCTGTATCAAACATCCAGTTGGTGTTCTGTGAGTGATACAACGGTACTGACCTGCCGTCCAGTTATTTCGTCTCCAGCTCCTCCGGCTGAACATACGTGGAACTGACCCATGTGTGGCGGGGGACGCGAGTGCTCTTGGTCGTGTCGTCTGCATTATGGCTGGTCTGAATGATGTCATTTCTCTCCTCCACCTCAGTACCCACACACTACACTCTTCAGAAAACTTGGGAGATTTTCCAGTGTCTCTTTCCAGCCTTTTGTCCTAGTGTGGTATCTGTTCGTATATTAGAATCACTTAATGTAACTTTATGTCTATGTAGTTCTTTGGATATGGATATGTACCCTATGCTGAATTCTCAGACTTAATTGTGTAACGTCTGACGATGTTTGCAGGAACTTTAAGCATCACGGCGTCATACTTTATAAGTTTGTTTATATCCTTCGTCGTCTGTAGATTCTTAGTGGAGAGATGTCGTTCCATTTTCTATTTCAAGAACATTGGGATGATCATTTTGATTCTGCAGTGGCCAAATCATTACCACAGAAGCGCAAATGTATCGTCTGTATGTGGTGAATGTTGTACAGCTTGACTTCCACGAAAGCAGCGTCTGCTATATTCTCTGCGCAGGTCTACGCGCAGAACTTTGTATGACGTTATCTGTTGCATGATCTCTTTTCCACTCAGAAAAAAAGCGACGAAGGAAATATGGTAAGCGATGGTGTCTCGCTCTAGATTAATCTTATTTTTGCGCTGAAAAAGTTGTAGTCCCTGATGGTATCGAGTCCGTTTTTGTGGAAATTACAGGTAAGATCTACAAGAAAAAATAGCTGTTGGATTAATCTAAATCCAGTTCCACGATGACTCTTCCACGCTAATTGTAACTCAGTCCAGAAGCGTCAATTTCTTTTCAGATTGTATAAGTTGTTCCCTGCATATTCCTCAATATCATGAACTATTAGCAACAGGTTACCAGAGGATCCTTAAGTGTGGAGGGCAGAGTCACTTTGCATTACTATTTTTCCATGCAAGGTCAACACACGTGTTGAGCGATGGATGGGGTGATCCGTCATGGAATATTCATCCTATAACGTTGACTGGCGTAAAAACAGTACAGGTAGTCTAGGTAAAAGAGAATATTTATAGCAAGATGTTTATTTATTGTTCGACCGACTGAACTTCGATCAAGTTCGAGGGAATTTTTCTTTCTCCGTTGATATATAGACAGAGCAAACGTGGATAAATATAAACACAAGCTCATCATTGCCCTCGTCTGTGATATCATATTCTTTAATCGTATGCCTTGCCTCACCCCCTCACTGATTTTGCGCAAAGCTTGATATTTGACTTTCCACTAATCGAGACCTACTTCTTGGAAATTTTGCCCAACCATGTTGACCAGGTGGATGAAAAGAATAACAAAACTTCGACGTGATGTTCTGTCAAGTAGTTTTCCTGGAAAGTAAGTTTGGTTTGCACTTAGAACACTCGGTTTACACACTGTGGGCTGTGTGAGACGTGGGAACTCCTTCATGACCTCCTGGGTAAAATGAAGAGATGGTTGTCTCATAATGACATCTAGACAGTAAATCTACATAATCCACTTCATTCAGACGACAGAGTTGAGAGACGAGGACATCTGAACTCAACAGTGTTCAAGTCTCATGAATCTTGCATTCAGTAGAAAGAAATGCGTTTTGCGAGCGCTTGTGTGAAATGATTAATTTCTGATCAGAAACTTTGTGAGACTTAAACATGACAATCAGGGTGTTATCTTCAGCATTATCTGTTTGCTGACGTCTTTCACACTAGATACAGAAAAAGATAATCAATGCAGTGCCATCGGATACTTGTGCTTAATGATGTCAGTTCCCATATAAACCTCTATGTATACTGATTACATATCAAATCTGAACCCCAAATCTTACCTTAAAACTAACACAAAACTCAGTATTACCGAGTCTCTCAGCGTTACACTTTCCCATGTTCCTTGGTCAACTGTGGACGAAAAGTCACATTCCCATCTTTAGAAAAACTTCCATAATCGTTTCATGTCTAATCAGATCCAGAAAAACTTGTGATGAAAGGAGTGCATCAGGCCATCACCACACTCTAGATATTCCATTTCTTGGTGACTGTATTCAACGTCTGGGTTCTGAGAATAAGGAGACGCAAGGTGTAAGGTGTTCTTGTATGTTTCTCATGTATCATGAGGCTATACCTTCAACAGACACTATGCATTAATCAGATCCTAATTAATAATACTAAGCATCAATCATATATATATATATATATATATATATATATATATATATATATATATATATATATATATATATATATATATATATATATATATATATATATATATATATATATATGTGTGTGTGTGTTCGATTGCTTATTGATAAAGGTCATGGTGGCAATTACCACATGGCATAATGTCTTCACTGACTAATTTCAGATAGTTAATTAGAATATGATACTCTCAACTGTCACAAATTCTTGTTATATATAGAAAGGATTTGTAATTAATTCGTATCTTTGACAAATATACCTTGGAATTAGGTGATGCATGAGAGTAATATCCTTGGAAATATAGAACTTCAAAGGAATTTCACACCCCTGAGAATGTTGCTTTTACAAGTTACTTTGCAACTCAGCCTTTTTAAAGAACGACGATACGACCATTCTGCACGACGTACGACCCTTGACCATGACAGTGCGACCCTTCTGCACGACGTACGACCCTTGACCATGACGGTGCGACCCTTCTGCACGATGGTACGACCTTTCTGCACGACGGTACGACCCTAGAACAAGATGGTACGACCTTTGAGTATAAGGACGCTATTATTCGTATGGATCGTACTTAAAAGTCGTTCCCTCGTCTTTGGGTAATTATTGTAGCCTGATGGAACGACCTGGTTCTATGACCTTAAGCCATGACGTCAGTCTCTTGTGTTGACCTCTTACCGTGACCTTAGACTCACTGTATCGTAACTTCAACCTTGACCTCAGTTCAAACCTGAGTATTCCAAACATGTTGACTCACTCTCTGAACTCACACTTCACCTCATTCTTTGATATCGCAGAGATGGCTTCTCTTACCGCATCCTTCAACTCTTTGCCTCCTCCTCATCCTTAAATGCAGTTAAAACTCACACTTGATGATAGTCTTCACACCTCACTTACCTTGTCTGTGTAGCGTCATACTTAACCACATTTCTCTCTGTCACATCCACCACACTTAACCTCATTCGAGACTGCTAACTTAGCGATTCATACTTTCCACACTTTTTTCAGTCTTTAGCAAAGAAGTGAAGATGCGTTTTTTTTTTGAGTTGAAAACTTTTAATTAGTTTAATACTCTCTTCGGAACCAATTAAACTCTGCTAACAAAAGGCCAAAATGAGAGTGGAAAAGATGATGAGGAACGCATGTCAGATGGCGTTGACATTTGGGATACAGATTTCAAAACTCTCACCCGGAGGAGAGGAAGTAGATGATGGGCTGAAGAATCACATAATATGAATAGATAATGAGAGTGCGGCCACTTTGTGTCCCAACATCAGAGGATATAAGACGAAGCGAAGGTTTGTGCGTTACACAAGGAAAATGTGTGTGTGTGTGTGTGTGTGTGTGTGTGTGTGTGTGTGTGTGTGTGTGTGTGTGTGTGTGTGTGTGTGTGTGTCTGTCTGTCTGTCTGTCTATCTGTCTATCCATGTACATGCGTTTGAGTGCATGTGAGTGTGTATGTATGTGTGTGTGTGTGTGTGTGTGTGTGTGTGTGTGTGTGTGTGTGTGTGTGTGTGTGTGTGTGTGTGTGTGTGTGTGTCTATCTGTCTGTCCATGTCCATGCGTTTGAGTGCATGTGTGTGTGTGTGTGTGTGTGTGTGTGTAGCTATACACACACTTTGCTTCCACATTTGCCACGTGTTTGCTCGCCATTTCCCCGCCTTCAGATTGGCCCGAGTCTTGACGGCTGGCAAAGGCAGACATTAGCCACATTCTCTGGCCTGTTTAGTATGTGGTGAGGATGCGAAGCGTGCTTGGTGGGAGGGTTCAGACAACGTCATCAGCATATAACCAACCTAACCCTTGCTAGCAACGTCCTTCATGAGCACACATCACCTAGGCTTAGTCTGTGGTGAGGGCTCGATGTCATCCACTGGTTCTCTATATATACTAACTCAAGCGGAGGAATACAGATTCGTACATCTATCTCACTTCATCAGAAATATATGGCAAAGGGATCTAACCCTACTACTCTCTTACTATTCGTCTCTTGTTTTTTTTTTAACTTCAACTTCCTCACTACCCTCACAAACTTTAGCTTCCTCACTTCCCTCCCAAACTACAACTTCCTCACTACACTCTTACAAGAACCTATCGAGAAATCTCCTCCCAACATCTTCGACTCCACAACCCAAACCTATAACCAGAAGTTAAGAACAACAATTAATCACCTCCAGCCAACTGAGCTCAGGCCTACAGGTCGACATGCACCTCCCATATATATGTATATATATATATATATATATATATATATATATATATATATATATATATATATATATATATATATATATATATATATATATATATATATATATATATATATATATTGCATATATTGAAATATACAAGAGATAATTGCCCATTATGACCAATTCCCCCACGGCACAAAATCGTTAGCGGTGGTGTGTTCTGGTGTGTTCTTCACCATTTATAGTTGAGAACACAATTCATAACTTTGATCGACCAGCCACCGTCCATCAAAGAACTAATAATAGAGGTACAAAATTTTCCTAACGTTATGCACACACACATACAAACATATATATATATATATATATATATATATATATATATATATATATATATATATATATATATATATATATATATATATATATATATATATATATATATATATATATATATATATATATATATATATATATATAAATGGCTATGTTTGAAGGAATAGTGGTTCCAACAATGTTGTATGGTTGCGAGGCGTGGGGTATGGATAGAGTTGTGCGCAGGAGGGTGGATGTGCTGGAAATGAGATGTTTGAGGACAATATGTGGTGTGAGGTGGTTTGATCGAGTAAGTAATGTAAGGGTAAGAGAGATGTGTGGAAATAAGAAGAGCGTGGTTGAGAGAGCAGAAGAGGATGTTTTGAAATGGTTTGGGCACATGGAGAGAATGAGTGAGGAAAGATTGACCAAGAGGATATATGTGTCGGAGGTGGAGGGAACGAGGAGAAGTGGGAGACCAAATTGGAGGTGGAAAGATGGAGTGAAAAAGATTTTGTGTGATCGGGGCCTGAACATGCAGGAGGGTGAAAGGCGGGCAAGGAATAGAGTGAATTGGATCGATGTGGTATACCGGGGTCGACGTGCTGTCAGTGGATTGAATCAGGGCATGTGAAGCGTCTGGGGTAAACCATGGAAAGTTGTGTGGGGCCTGGATGTGGAAAGGGAGCTGTGGTTTCGGGCATTATTGCATGACAGCTAAAGACTGAGTGTGAACGAATGGGGCCTTTGTTGTCTTTTCCTAGTGCTACCTCGCACACATGAGGGGGGAGGTGGTTGTTATTCCATGTTTGGCGAGGTGGCGATGGGAATGAATAAAGGCAGACAGTGCGAATTGTGTGCATGTGTATATATGTATGTGTCTGTGTGTGTATATATATGTGTACATTGAGATGTTTATGTATGTATATTTGCGTGTGTGGACGTGTATGTATATACATGTGTATGGGGGTGGGTTGGGCCATTTCTTTCGTCTGTTTCCTTGCGCTACCTCGCAAACGCGGGAGACAGCGACAAAGCAAAATAAAATAAGTATAAAAAATATATATATTGCTTTTTGGCCTCGAGCATATATGGTCTGCTGATAAACTATAGCTTTAATTGACGTGATGAATAGAGCATACCATTTATCTGATCTGTTCAATGCATTCATTATTCAATGGTTCTTCAGTGTTCTTTTATCTTGTCATTCATTTGTTCACAAGCGGAAAAAAAGGTAGAAATGGATTTCCTGTCGAAAAATCCATTACCTTTGTGTAATTATCTCCGGTTGCAATATATATATATATATATATATATATATATATATATATATATATATATATATATATATATATATATATATATATATATATATATATATATATATATATATATATATATATATATATATATATATATATATATATTCAAAGGATAATGACCTTACGGTTTTCATTTTGACTCACTAACGAGGTACGTCTACTAGCGGGTTTAATGAGGTGATTTTCTATCCTACTCCATTCCACGAATCGATTATTCAATAAGAAAATTTTCGTCATTACTTTCTCATTAGATGTGAATCCTTGATGAGAAGTCGGTAATGGTAATCATTATCGTAGACCTGGGATATGTGAAGATATCAGGTGTGGTGAGTGTGGGAGATATCAGACGTGATAAATCTGAAGATATCAGAACTGGGAAATGTGAAGATATCATTAAGGATGTGAGTATATAAGACACTTACAACCCCTCAATATTTCGTCACTGCCTACAGTACCTACAACCCTCACTTTTCCCTCTCGACCATCAGTGACCAGAATAATGAGATTGTTCTCATATACTTGTATATGTTCATTAACCAGACATTATTCATTCCACAAGCACATACGAGCGCAAGCATCTACAGCACTTCTCAGCATGGTAAGGCCCTCGTAGAAGGAATGCTTTCAGTGCTTGTTCCTGATTTTCAAAGCAATAGGAAGTGAGCGCCCGTCTGTAGTGGTGACTGCCATGAAGTTAGATCCAAGTCCCTGTTTACGCCTAGTCAAACCCTTGAGCACAACTGTGAGTCTGTCTGTCTTTCTGTCTGTTTGTGTGTCTATTTGTCTGTCTCTCTGAGACAAATACACATATATATGCATTCGTGTACATTTGCATATACATATATATATATATATATATATATATATATATATATATATGTAAATATATATAGCAGGAAGAGGTTCTATACGTTATACAAAACACCTTACCGAAACCCAACTAGAAGGAAAGAGCTGTGTACGACTCAGACCTCGAGCAGGGAAGCCCTTCAGGAGTGTAGAATCGCCTGTTAGATCCCGATTCTTGGTGTTCTTCAGAAGCGGATGACCTCACCGATGAAACCCACAGGCACATGAGTGGAGAACCTCCTTCAGGAGTCACAGTAAGTGGAGGAACCTCCCGCAGGAACCCCAGGAAGTGGGCTCCTCAGAGAGTGGGTGATCGCTTCCTTCCTCCTGCTGATGGTTTACAATGCTCTGAAGTGTGTGCCTGAAGCATCTCGTCTGCAGTTTGCACTGCACACGAGAGATTGGAAAACAGATCCCAAGAGAATATGGAAACACTTGTATGATGCAGAGAGTGAATTGATGCACTCATGGTAGATTAGCCACCCTCAGGGCTTATGTTGTTGGGTGTAGGATGTCTTGTGGATCTGCATTCATGCATGCTGAACACATACGCTTTGTACATTTGGATGTTCCTTTCCTACATTCATCTCTTTATTATTCACGTACCTACCTATATCTGTATTCTTTGAATGCATAAAACTATCCAGCTCGTGTTAGTAGTTTGATGATAAGATGTAGATAATAAGAAGTAGATAATATGTAGTAGTTTGATAATTAGAGCGAGATTATATCATTGAACTAAGTTTGCCAGTAGTTTCCTGCAGACATTCTGGATATAAAGATCTCGGAGCAAACACTAGACATCACATGTCCAGCGATGGACCGTAAAATAGGAAGGGCATTAATGGTCTTCGTGTAGTCGAGAAAACTTCACAAGTGACCATTCGCCAGCAAATTGATTTCGGGAATTTCCTGAATTACAATGGACTCGATTTGGAGTAGGAAAAAAAAAACATTAGAGCATAGGTTGCATCCCAGGAGGCTAGTGGGGTCAACATCTAGCCAAAATGATCTGTTCACGCAGGTCCCCCAATAGACACCGACACGTATGGCATAGAACCAAACCTGGGATGTGGTGAACGAAGTGTCTCATCTTTCCTCACTTTTATCCCACAGAAACTCAGGATAAAATAATGTTTTTGATGCTGATGAAATATGTGAAAAACCACTTGAACATCAATTGTTTGCGTGTTGGTCCAACACATTAAGAAATGATTCGACAGCGTCATGAATGGTGTGTCTGGCAGCGTTTATAAGAATCCTCATGAAGGTTGTGATAATTTTTCTATCGGCCATACATGTAGAGAGTTATTAACACGTATCAGCTATCATATATATAGTGTTGGAACTGATATAAAGCACCACGTAAACAATATCAAATGGGGAAATATTTTCCACCATTATAGATCCAATCTTTCTTCTACAATATTTTGTTATGAATCCCGTTTCATCACAGTTTCTGCCGACATGAACTCAGGTTGATGGGTTAGGTCAGATGGGGCCTTGGTCACCTGGGTAACCTGAAATCACCTCACCATAACCTTCTCTCGCTCCACATTGTTTCTAACTTAACTTCTTGTTATTTGCTCTCAAGTTGTAATTTACGAAAAGTCTCACAACTTATCTTTTTCTGTTTCTTTGTTCCTATATATATATATATATATATATATATATATATATATATATATATATATATATATATATATATATATATATATATATATATATATATATATATATATATATATATATATATATATATATATATATATATATATATATAAACCAGGTGCACAGTCTATTGATCAACCTCAAAGGCAGTATGATCAGCTGGGTAGACTGTGGGTCGAATGACGGGCCTAAGACTCGAACTCATGCGTGCACAAGAGTCCACCTCCCTGTATGCATAATCATCCCACTCTCTCAGCAGGAACACAAGACTTCTATGTGTAAGAGTCGTTTGAAGCTATGTCATAACATCCTTCATGTAAACCCTTCTAGAGGTTTAACGAGACGTTCTTGCCACTACTGACTTTCCATATTCGTCTTAGGGTTCATTGAAACGCCCCATAACTATCCTGGAGGTTCATTGAAACTCCTCTTGTCTCTGGTGAGGGTTCGCCTAAACTCTTCTTGACTCACTTGAGGGTTTGTTCAAACCACCCTGATGCTCAGGTTGGCCACCGAGGAACAGCTGCATCAGTCAGGGAGGTCCTCTTCCCCTTCGTCAACAGATAACAGGAGAGATGCTTTCCGCTTGAGTGGTGTATTGTGATCAAACCTGTCGGCAGGTGGCCTTGGCCGGCCGCCCCTGAGAACGCGTGGAGTGCCTGTGAACAGGAGAAGAAGAAGAAGAAGAGGAAGAAGAAGAAGAAGAAGAAGAAGAAGAAGAAGAAGAAGAAGAAGAATAAGAAGAAGAAGAAGAAGAAGAAGAAGAAGAAGTGAAGAATAATGCAAAAGCGGTAATGGAGAGAGCAGAAAGTGGAGAAGGAGGAGGAGGAGGAGTAGGAAGAAGAAGAAGAAGAGGAGGAGAATGATGAAGGGGAGGAAGAAGAGCAGAAGGAGGAGGAGGAGGAGGAGGAGGAGGAGGAGTAGGGAGAGGGAAGTGTGATAACGGTACAGAGGCCAAAGGGGAAGCGGAGCCGCAGGCAGGAGGAGGTGGTACAGCTTCTCCACACAACCCACGGTGCAGCGGCAGGCACACCAGCAGCAGCAGCTGCTGCCGTCGTCGTCGTCAATAACCCGCCTCACTTGACGCAAGCCGAAGTAATCGACGGGCAAAGCCCATCGGATGCTAGGCTCTGATGACTGACATTTAATGGCCGTCGTGCCATAGGGCTTGATAATCCCGAGTTGTGCACACGACAGGAGGAGTTAGAGAGGGAGGGAGAGAGCGGCAGATGAACACCAGAGTTCAGGAGGTGATGCGCATGCGCCGTTGGTACGAACGGAGCGGTGGACGGGAGGAGAGTGTGTGTGTTGCTGGTGGAGGCAGTGACGGTCTCTCGCTGGTGCAGTGAGGGTGTGTGTGAGTGTGTGTGTGTGTGTCGCGCGTTCCTCGGTCACTCCAGTCCCTCTTGGACTTCGCGTGTGTGTGCGAACCACAATGATGGGCTCACACCAACTCAGAAAAAAAACTATGAGTCGTGATGACGTAACCTTATCTTTCGCTCACCATTTGAACTGATGTAAGTTGATGTTAAATGACGTGTGCCGGACATACGTGCACTGAATCTGTGAGGTTTTAAGGGGAGTGAAATGTTCGAGGTTGTCGTGATACTGAAGCCGGCTTGAAAACTTACCTGAGAGTTAGTAGTGGTGATTTTGTTGCTCCCAGTCATCGAAAATCATGGTTGAAAGGTAGAATGATAAATTGATAACCTTATGATGACACACACACACACACACACACACACACACACACACACACACACAAACACACAGATATATATAAATATATATATATATATATATATATATATATATATATATATATATATATATATATATATATATATATATATATATATATATATACACACATATGTATGTATATATAATTTCTTTTCTTTTTTATCATGTCTAAACAATTCAACAGATCCCTCTTGGCCCATTTCATTTTTCCATATCTCGACCTAACCAATTAAACTGAAGGTCAGCACGTATTTTCTTGGTGTTGATACACTTGGCAGTACAACCAAACCAGTTATAGAGCTGATGACCTTCTGACTGCAAAGCATTATAGCAATCCCAAGTTCTATAACTCTTGCAGTTCCCTGAAGTAGATAGAATTGTTCAGAAGTTAAACAAAGTCCAGGTATAATATTTTGTTATGTATTTTTCTGTATCCAGATGATTGTGACCAGTTCATATTTGTTCAATGATCATAACGGACAAATTACGTTAGATGTTTACAGATATACACTATACAACATTTCTTATAATTCAAAGAATTCTTTTAAGTTTATACCGTAAGGTAACCAAAAACATTATAAGGTAACAGTGTTGATTTACACCAGCATCATATATATATATATATATATATATATATATATATATATATATATATATATATATATATATATATATATATATTCCAACAGGCATTCATGTTATTTCTGAGACAGATGACATTTCATAGTATCCCTTTCAACATCCAGAAGACAACAAGACTTGATAAAGCTGCAGGCAGCACTTAACACTTCCAAGGCCGCCAGTTTATTACCAAATTATAGTCTCTATAAAAGCGGCAAAATCCCAATGACTTTTTTTAATATATATGAATTACGATGGATAACATTTTGGAAAACGATGCATGGGTATGTCTGGATATCATGATAATCTGTTTTCCAACAGAACTGAATTTCTTTTGATGATGTGTGAACCATCATGAATAAATTCTCCGTAAGTGTGATAATAGATTATCAATCAGTGTATAATCGATTCTCATTTAAGTGTATAATTTTCCAATTTACAGTTAGCATCTTTGATTTCTTAGAATTAGAATAATGAGTAATTAATTAGGTGATCTAATTTCCATAGTTCGCTGCTCATAACAACTGCCTTAGTTACAGTTATCTTTAATTCCTGAAACAGATGCAAAACTTGACAGAAAAAACTTATATATAATGATTTCTTAACTATCATTAAACAGCCCAAACGACCATCGACCATCAAATGTTACCAAAACCTTAATAGATTTATACAGAGTAAGATGAGATACATATTCACATCAGTGTACTAATAGCATCTGCAAATTTTCTGTTATGTTCGTTTATGATCTTTTCCTAATTCGAATTATCTTATAAGTGAATGTAATTCATTTGATAAATATCCACTTTTCAAATACATTCATTTTGTGAAATATCTTGTGCCTTAGACATTTTCAGCAACCAAACTGGATTTCGTAGAATAATTTAGTTGCTTCACTTATGTACACTAACTTTAAGTATAGTATTAGAAAATAGAGGATGAATTAACTAGAATGCCTTAAGAGAATTTTTTCGTCATTACACTGGGACATCGTACACTATCTGTAATTGTATTATGAAAACATTCGTGGAAATTGTTTATTTCAACACAAAATTTGATTAATCCTTTTCATTTTATGAATTGTTTACAAATCGTCTCCTGTCCCAAGTAAATTGTCAGAATAAACCGATTTATTTTGTAAAGCGTTGTTGGCAAACTGGCTCCTGGTGATGAAGCTTGGGAAATATATATATATATATATATATATATATATATATATATATATATATATATATATATATATATATATATATATATATATATACATATATATATATAAGACCGTCTGTTTAGGTCCCCTTTTAAGCTGATACAATCCTCCTCTTTTTCACCACCCTTATGAAGTTCCCATCATCTGATACAACTTCAAGTGAGACTCCATACCTTAAGACAAATCATTCATATAGATCAAGAAGAGTGACGGTCACAAAACAGGGCCCTGTGGTACTCCACTGATGACCTCGATCCATTTGGAGAAGGCTCCTCTGACTTGTGTCTTTCGTTAGCTTCCACTAACTTACTGTCTTATCCATCGGAGGAGTCTCCCCCTTACTCCTGCCTGGCATTCCATTTTCTTAATCAGCGTCCCTTGCGGAGTAGTGTCAAATGCTTTCTGGTAGTCGAGATAAACACAATCTACCCAACCTTTCTTACTTTCTAAGACGGCTCACTCTCTCATAGAAATCTAAGAGGTTCGTTATAAATAACCTCCTGGTGTGTGTGTGTTATGGGTATATACATACATATATATATATATATATATATATATATATATATATATATATATATATATATATATATATATATATATATATATATATATATATATATATATATATATATATATTCATAATACCTCTGCTCCAAAATCGGAAAAACACTGGATTTTAATTCGTAAAATCGTAGAGATATTTCGGGTCATTTGACATTTATTGAAATATTCCCTGACACTAACCCGTGTGACATTTTTCCCATGACGCAAATCCTCCCAAATCCGGTTGATCTAGAGGCGTAAGCTAATGCATTCTAATGAGGCGAGGGAACTTGGGAATATATGCTCAAGGACAAGCAGATAAGACTTTAGATAGAGAGTCTTCTTATGATAAGAGTCTTCCACTAAGATATGAGTCCAACATCAACCCGATCTAAATGTCGTAGTGAAGCTAATAATTATCAAGGATGAATAACAACGTTTTAGGAAAGGTTAAAGAGGACTTCCCTCTGTGAGGAGGTCGCAGACCTGGCAGGAGGACATGAATGTATCGATAAGGTCCCAATGTTGCTAGCCAACGGGATTACATTTTTGACAGGTAGCGAATAAAAACCTCGTTGAACACAGACAGCTGCGTTGAAAATTTAACTAACCTACACTCATCAAAATATTCAACGAAAAAAATGATGAAGCGGTTCTATGTATATATATATATATATATATATATATATATATATATATATATATATATATATATATATATATATATATATATATATATATATATATATTATCAGGTCTTCCTTAGGCTCAACCCAGTTCCCAGGGGTCTTCCCCAGGCACCTTTTAAACAATGGGGTTTGTTGCTAAACAAACCTGACGGTATCACCAGCCCGTGTTTCACCTGCAGTACATACACGCTATGAAAAGCGGACTTTGATGGCTCAAAGCGGTGCTTCCGGATTCCGCCGACTGGACCGGAAAGTCACCTTTGGCGCGGGTGTGTCACCTGGAGTACGCTCTCGTCAAAGAACTTCTCGGTGTATGGAGTCCACATTTCCCTCCGGATGGAAATAGCACAACCTTGGGCTGCAGGAGCCTTCAGAAGGGTTCTGGGTAACACCAAGAGTCTTTCATAGAAACTAGTCCTGTGTGTGTGTGTGTGTGTGTGTGTGTGTGTGTGTGTGTGTGTGTGTGTGTGTGTGTGTGTGTGTGTAAACATACAAGGAGTAACATATCCATAGGATGACATTTATCTAACCCTCAGGATTTCATTCAGAAATAGTCACAAGAACCCTGGAAATAATAGATATGTAAACTAAGCTGCTCGAAGGTAGTAGATAATAGTATACCCTGAGTAGACTTCGTTAATGCCTTTGGCCTTGTGTCTACTACTTCTACTGCTGTTGGGCCTTCGTCAGTTCTGACATTGTTGGCTACTGAGAAGGTGGCTATCCTTACACCTCAGAGACCCAAGGCACCTATGCCAGTGACTCAAGAGGAAAACAAGGGAATTTATCCCCAGTACCTTCTCACAGTGCTTGCTAGCGGCCCCGGGTACCGAGCACTGGTCTTCTGGGGGCAGTGACCAGCTCCCCAACACCTCAGTGCCAGTGCTTGGTGTGTGGGTACCCGCCAGTGACAACTGACAGCTCGAGACAGTGACGAGCCTCACAACTCTGTATGGTCGGTAGCTCCTCGCAAATGTGGTGATCAGTGACCCAGCCACCCTGCACATCACCGCTACCTCAACCTTTCTCTGTGGACACTGGAAGCTGTGGTCAATACAACGGTAAGTAAGCTTTCGTAGGTGATCATTAGTTTCATTACGAGTATCATCATATTCTTGATCCATGTTTTCTTAATAGAAAAATTCCTTATATGTGTGACGTCCTGTGTTCAGCATGAGTTGCTTTGTCATATCCTTTTTTTTTCTATCCTGATTTGTTTTCTTGATCTATTTCCATATATTCTATTTCGTTTGTGTGAGTGATTCAAATCTGAAGAATTTCTCTGTGAAATTCTTCTGTAATATAAGAATGTCAGACTATTCACATCTGTCATAGATTTTCTTTTCTAACCTTGAGAGATTCGAGGGTTCGAAGTTTTAAAGCTTCAAACCAGCAATCTTTGATTTCAGTGAGTCCAGGTTTTTGTGAAGCAATAATGCTCCCGACGAAGGCGTTTCTAGCGTATTATTCGGTGGGAATCATACAGAGGTTCTGTCACAAATACCAACTCTTGAACAGGGTGACGGTCAAGAACATACACAGTTTTTGGGTAAATTGATCGCTGGATCAGGCTTGCTGATTCAAGAGGTTATCGCAACGAATCAAAACCAACTATCCACAATCAGACACCACACACCCTTCCATGGTTGTCCTTGGCTGCTTCATATACCCAAGTCCGGCCCATTGACAGAGAGTCGCCCCATATCGTTCCAATGCACTCAGTTCCATGAACACCTCACAACCTCCTGCATGTTAAAGCCCGATCATCCAAGGCTTTTTACTCTGCATCCTTTCACTAGTTGGAACATACCCAAGAGAAACCCAAGACGAGGTATGATATAGTAGAAGATAAACTTCAAACAGACTGGAGGACATAAACGAGACCTTGAGAACCGTACAAACAATGAACAGTGGCAGAGAACATTCTTGGCTCCCATAGAGACTCGGTGCACTAAAGGATCCTTCAGCCATACCGTACAGCACACAATGAACAATTCCTAGCTTAACTGCTGAACTATCTACTTATCATGTCTTCCCTAAACTAACGAGAAACAGCATCGGAACATCCACACACCCCAAGGTCTACCGGAGTATATAGACAAAAGGGACGAAAGACACATTTTAGAGAAAAAAGAAAAAACTGCAGTTGCAGAGAGAAGGAAAGACGAAGATTACTAAGCCAATGGGACTGTCAGCTGAGCTTCATACACCTAGTTCGCCTAGAGCTACTTTCATAACCTTTGGTATAAGGGTGAATGTTAACATGCCTTGTGGGATACGTGTGTAGTGTGCTGCAGGGTTGGGAGTTGTAGAACTCGGGTTATGTGCATTGCATGTTGTAAGGGAGGGAGCTAGAGAACTGGTCCCTGGTAAGCTGGCTGTTGTACGGTAGGATGGTGGAAGAGTGAGACCTGGTAGGATGGTTGTTGTACGGTAGGATGGTGGAAGAGTGAGACCTGGTAGGATGGTTGTTGTACGGTAGGATGGTGGAAGAGTGAGACCTGGTAGGATGATTGTTGTACGGTAGGATGGTGGAAGAGTGAGACCTGGTAGGATGGTTGTTGTATGGTAGGATGGTGGAGCAGTAGGACCTGGTAGGCTGGTTGTTGTACGGTAGGATGGTGGAAGAGTGAGACCTGGTAGGATGGTTGTTGTACGGTAGGATGGTGGAAGAGTGAGACCTGGTAGGATGGTTGTTGTACGGTAGGATGGTGGAAGAGTGAGACCTGGTAGGATGGTTGTTGTACGGTAGGATGGTGGAAGAGTGAGACCTGGTAGGATGGTTGTTGTACGGTAGGATGGTGGAAGAGTGAGACCTGGTAGGATGGTTGTTGTACGGTAGGATGGTGGAAGAGTGAGACCTGGTAGGATGGTTGTTGTACGGTAGGATGGTGGAAGAGTGAGACCTGGTAGGATGGTTGTTGTACGGTAGGATGGTGGAAGAGTGAGACCTGGTAGGATGGTTGTTGTACGGTAGGATGGTGGAAGAGTGAGACCTGGTAGGATGGTTGTTGTACGGTAGGATGGTGGAAGAGTGAGACCTGGTAGGATGGTTGTTGTACGGTAGGATGGTGGAAGAGTGAGACCTGGTAGGATGGTTGTTGTACGGTAGGATGGTGGAAGAGTGAGACCTGGTAGGATGGTTGTTGTACGGTAGGATGGTGGAAGAGTGAGACCTGGTAGGATGGTTGTTGTACGGTAGGATGGTGGAAGAGTGAGACCTGGTAGGATGGTTGTTGTACGGTAGGATGGTGGAAGAGTGAGACCTGGTAGGATGGTTGTTGTACGGTAGGATGGTGGAAGAGTGAGACCTGGTAGGATGGTTGTTGTACGGTAGGATGGTGGAAGAGTGAGACCTGGTAGGATGGTTGTTGTACGGTAGGATGGTGGAAGAGTGAGACCTGGTAGGATGGTTGTTGTACGGTAGGATGGTGGAAGAGTGAGACCTGGTAGGATGGTTGTTGTACGGTAGGATGGTGGAAGAGTGAGACCTGGTAGGATGGTTGTTGTACGGTAGGATGGTGGAAGAGTGAGACCTGGTAGGATGGTTGTTGTACGGTAGGATGGTGGAAGAGTGAGACCTGGTAGGATGGTTGTTGTACGGTAGGATGGTGGAAGAGTGAGACCTGGTAGGATGGTTGTTGTACGGTAGGATGGTGGAAGAGTGAGACCTGGTAGGATGGTTGTTGTACGGTAGGATGGTGGAAGAGTGAGACCTGGTAGGATGGTTGTTGTACGGTAGGATGGTGGAAGAGTGAGACCTGGTAGGATGGTTGTTGTACGGTAGGATGGTGGAAGAGTGAGACCTGGTAGGATGGTTGTTGTACGGTAGGATGGTGGAAGAGTGAGACCTGGTAGGATGGTTGTTGTACGGTAGGATGGTGGAAGAGTGAGACCTGGTAGGATGGTTGTTGTACGGTAGGATGGTGGAAGAGTGAGACCTGGTAGGATGGTTGTTGTACGGTAGGATGGTGGAAGAGTGAGACCTGGTAGGATGGTTGTTGTACGGTAGGATGGTGGAAGAGTGAGACCTGGTAGGATGGTTGTTGTACGGTAGGATGGTGGAAGAGTGAGACCTGGTAGGATGGTTGTTGTACGGTAGGATGGTGGAAGAGTGAGACCTGGTAGGATGGTTGTTGTACGGTAGGATGGTGGAAGAGTGAGACCTGGTAGGATGGTTGTTGTACGGTAGGATGGTGGAAGAGTGAGACCTGGTAGGATGGTTGTTGTACGGTAGGATGGTGGAAGAGTGAGACCTGGTAGGATGGTTGTTGTACGGTAGGATGGTGGAAGAGTGAGACCTGGTAGGATGGTTGTTGTACGGTAGGATGGTGGAAGAGTGAGACCTGGTAGGATGGTTGTTGTACGGTAGGATGGTGGAAGAGTGAGACCTGGTAGGATGGTTGTTGTACGGTAGGATGGTGGAAGAGTGAGACCTGGTAGGATGGTTGTTGTACGGTAGGATGGTGGAAGAGTGAGACCTGGTAGGATGGTTGTTGTACGGTAGGATGGTGGAAGAGTGAGACCTGGTAGGATGGTTGTTGTACGGTAGGATGGTGGAAGAGTGAGACCTGGTAGGATGGTTGTTGTACGGTAGGATGGTGGAAGAGTGAGACCTGGTAGGATGGTTGTTGTACGGTAGGATGGTGGAAGAGTGAGACCTGGTAGGATGGTTGTTGTACGGTAGGATGGTGGAAGAGTGAGACCTGGTAGGATGGTTGTTGTACGGTAGGATGGTGGAAGAGTGAGACCTGGTAGGATGGTTGTTGTACGGTAGGATGGTGGAAGAGTGAGACCTGGTAGGATGGTTGTTGTACGGTAGGATGGTGGAAGAGTGAGACCTGGTAGGATGGTTGTTGTACGGTAGGATGGTGGAAGAGTGAGACCTGGTAGGATGGTTGTTGTACGGTAGGATGGTGGAAGAGTGAGACCTGGTAGGATGGTTGTTGTACGGTAGGATGGTGGAAGAGTGAGACCTGGTAGGATGGTTGTTGTACGGTAGGATGGTGGAAGAGTGAGACCTGGTAGGATGGTTGTTGTACGGTAGGATGGTGGAAGAGTGAGACCTGGTAGGATGGTTGTTGTACGGTAGGATGGTGGAAGAGTGAGACCTGGTAGGATGGTTGTTGTACGGTAGGATGGTGGAAGAGTGAGACCTGGTAGGATGGTTGTTGTACGGTAGGATGGTGGAAGAGTGAGACCTGGTAGGATGGTTGTTGTACGGTAGGATGGTGGAAGAGTGAGACCTGGTAGGATGGTTGTTGTACGGTAGGATGGTGGAAGAGTGAGACCTGGTAGGATGGTTGTTGTACGGTAGGATGGTGGAAGAGTGAGACCTGGTAGGATGGTTGTTGTACGGTAGGATGGTGGAAGAGTGAGACCTGGTAGGATGGTTGTTGTACGGTAGGATGGTGGAAGAGTGAGACCTGGTAGGATGGTTGTTGTACGGTAGGATGGTGGAAGAGTGAGACCTGGTAGGATGGTTGTTGTACGGTAGGATGGTGGAAGAGTGAGACCTGGTAGGATGGTTGTTGTACGGTAGGATGGTGGAAGAGTGAGACCTGGTAGGATGGTTGTTGTACGGTAGGATGGTGGAAGAGTGAGACCTGGTAGGATGGTTGTTGTACGGTAGGATGGTGGAAGAGTGAGACCTGGTAGGATGGTTGTTGTACGGTAGGATGGTGGAAGAGTGAGACCTGGTAGGATGGTTGTTGTACGGTAGGATGGTGGAAGAGTGAGACCTGGTAGGATGGTTGTTGTACGGTAGGATGGTGGATTACGAGGGAGCGAACTTTGACCTGACCCTTTACAGCTCAGGCTTACAAACAATAGGCCACGGTACCCCAAGGCTTGCACTGTCCAGGGATCTACCGTAGTGATCAAAAGGACACACATCGTTTTCATAGGTCGTGTTCTCGTGCTGAAGGGTCGTACTGTGGTGCTGAAGGGTCACACTTCGTGGTCAACGGTGTCCATTCGTACTTAAGGCTCGCCACGTCGTACTCGAGTCATATTTGTGCTCAAGGTCGTTCCGTCGTCCTCAAGAGTCAAACCTCGTGCTTAAGGGCCGTACCGTGGTGCTCAAGAGTCGTAAAAGTCGAACGACCTACACCATCATAGCCCCATTCACCATCATCCTACTATGCTTTCAAAGGAGCAGAAAACGGTATGTTTGTGGGGGTGCTCAATAACACACTGCTTCTGTCGCCTTTGAAACCCAAGGACTCTGTATCGACCGACTGGGGGGTACTCATTGTGGCTGGTCACTGACTGGCAAACATACATTCTCATACCAGAACTATTTTTTGACTATAGGAATACACATGACTCACGTGACCAACTGGAAAGTAGTCAAAGGGACCTTTTTTCCCCTCATTTCGTGCTGTAAAACCGCACATAAAAATGTGATTTAGATCGTCCTCATTTCATACTGTGAGCACAAGTAGTAAGGCAGGACTATAATCAAGGAGCTGTGTGTCATGGGTGTAGGAGCAAGACAGTGCAGGAAAACTAGTGCCATTATAGTCCAACTGCTGTGGCCGCGCTAGTGGGTTTCAAACCTTACCGCCCAGGTACTCCCAGAGGTTCGCTCGGTGGTCACGTCGCTCGATAGATTCAATAGATGATAGAGTGGCGGCCGAGGGGTCACTCCTTGGCCTCGCTTGTTTGGTGGGACCTCTGACCTGTAGTAGGTGGCAAGTTGACTCTTTTTTTTTTTTTTACCGGCGTTGGAATTCGGTGAAGTAAATGGATTTATTGAATGTTGGATATATGGCGTAGTGATTTTTTTTTCATGCCATCTTGCAAGTGACATATCTCTGACCCTATGAACACGACGGTGCGACATTTGAACACGGCAGCACGATACTTGAGCACGACGGTGCGATGCTTGAACACGACGGTGCGACATTTGAACACGGCAGCACGATACTTGAACACGACGGTACGACACTTGAACACGACGGTGCGATACTTGAACACGGCAGCACGATACTTGAGCACGACGGTGCGATACTTGAACACGACGGTACGACACTTGTATGTGAAGACTTGACATTTAACCTGACTCTTAATAAATTTCGTATGGGATTTCTTTCTTAATTTTTTCTTTCTCTCACGAAACATATTTATACGCATGATATACTCATCATACAAATCATTAATCTATTGTGATTTATACTGTACGTACGTATATACCTTACGTATGTATGTATGTATTGGCTCAACTACATGTCGACCTATAGACTAGGAGCCTGTAAGACAGACCATGTATGTATGTATGTATGTATGTATGTATGTTGGCTCTCCCACCTTTCTCCACTGATAAACAAACAACCTTTCTAAGACACAGTCGCTACCACTGTCATCATCAAGACGCCGCCACACACACATCCCAACACAACACTAGACGCTGATTTCTGGTAACGTGCCAGACTCTCCTCCAGGTCATTGTGTTGGAATCATTTTTTTTTATGTTAGTTGAGACGGCACGGGCAGCTGAGGCCCTCATCAAGGCCATCCTATTAACGTTATGTGTATATGTGTATACACCCAAGCCTGAGCAAGGTATCCATTTTGTCGACCGAAGCGAAGAGGTTAATGAACAGCTGGTTTGGCTGTGGACCATCTGCCGCAACCAAGATTCGAACTTGTGAGCTCGCGGGCGGCCTATGAATGCGTCATTGTCAGGACTGCCAACGGCTACACTATCACTTTATCGTGTTCCCGTGGTGGAGAATATGGAATATTCGAGTGTTGTAGTTGAGGAATATTTGAATATATGAGATTTATCTCCCGGATCCTATTCATCTCAGAAAATTTAGAGATACTGTTATCTTGTCTTGCCGACAATAATAATTGTCCTCTTTGCTAAATATGAAATGAAGATATGTTAGTATAAAAAACTGAATCACTATACTTATATAATAAAGATATAAAAGTATTGAATTAGTGCAACTAGTTCAGTGTGTGTGTGTGTGTGTGTGTGTGTGTGTGTGTGTGTGTGTGTGTGTGTGTGTGTGTGTGTGTATGTGATCTATCGTTTGTCTGTGAATCTGTCGTTGATATAGTGATATAGATCCTCAGGTGATTTTATTAATATTTCTTTTATAAAACGGAGAAAACTCCAGGGGGAATATCCACGGACACTTACACATCAACATTGAATATAAAGCTTCAAAAATAAGCTAAAAATATTTCAACACAGAAGCTGGTATGCAAACCCTGTGAGTATATTCCTGGCGATATTCATTACCATCCACTTGGTGTGGTGGAGCAGGAGCTCTACAAGCAGTAATTTATCGAGTGTAATCAATAATCAATAGAGCATAAGGTAACTGATCCCAGCTGCCTACTTCCCACCTATACTGACCCCCTCCCCCACGTTCCCCTCCACACCTGCCCTCTGAGGAGAGAGAGAGAGAGAGAGAGAGAGAGAGAGAGAGAGAGAGAGAGAGAGAGAGAGAGAGAGAGAGAGAGAGAGAGAGAGAGAGAGAGAGAGAGAGAGAGAGAGAGAGAGAGAGAGAGACCAACCTTACTGTAATCCCACTCAGCATTCTACATTCAGGGAATCAGGGATAAAGACCATAATAGATCAGGAAGTAGGAGGACCATTGTAGATGATGGTGTGGTCGACGGGGGTTAGTGTCCAGTAGCAGAGGAATACTCTGGACTTGGCTCTCACACTCGTCCCTGCTGCTCTGTAGCTCACCCACCTGATGGTGAGGTGTTGTGTGGTGGAGGGTGTGGGAGGGGTCAGCTCTCCTGTGGTCATGAGCCTTCACATCAGCAGCTGTGGTGGAGGGTGTGGGAAGGGACGGCACTGCTCTGGTCATGACCTTTCACACCAGCAGCTGTGGTGGTGGCAGAAGCAGGAAGGGACGGTACTGCTGTGGTCATGATACAGTAACTCTCATGCTGTCATAACCAAGATCAAGACAGAACTGTACAGTCAGTCCTACACTGAGTCCTCCTGGCCTCACAAACCACGTATGATGGACAGTCCGCTCTACCCTCTCCACACTTACCTCTGTGTGTCCTATCTTGACCATGATCACAACAGTCTCGTGAGGACCCAATATTCCGTTCCTGCTCATGTTTCCTTTATTTTTCCTTGTATGTAAATAACACTCGGATGGTAAATCATTTACGATAAGATGAAAGCTGTTAGATATCTATCTGATGAAGAGACAGACTTTATCTTCAAGTATCCTGCCAAAGGAGTGTGTGTGTGGACGGCAATAAATGGAATGGCTCCTTCGCTACAGAGCAAACTATACTATTAGAGAAAGGACATGTACTATGCCTCTCTCTAGAGTAAAGAGATTGCTGTGACAATATCACAAAATAAATGTTCTGACTGGGCTTTTAGAACAGCTTTAACGACCTTATTTGGTCTGTAAAAGGCTAGAACATGAAGACTTCAAGTAACTATTGTTGAAGTCATGAAGTAGTCTTCGTGGCAATTGTATTACCACGTTTATCTTTCTAACTATCGTTGTTGACACAACAGGAAACCAGCTCATTACGTACGCGTCTCAGTCGCTCCCACCCACTAATTGGTCACTCTGTGTCCCAGGCTCTGGCCCGAGGGAGGTTAACCCGAGCTGATGCAGCGCTGCCACTGGCCATCATCTCGTGAAGCGAGGCAGCG